>NC_080062.1:17131970-17154470 GCF_026212465.1 Amaranthus tricolor | reverse complement strand
GTGCTTTGCCCGCAGCACTTGTTGTTTCAAAAAACCGCCATTCTAACGTTAAAATAACCTAAAAGTATGCACGCACGAAATGCTTTCATTTTTTACATATTAGACGACTGTTGCACTTCTTCATTCACTCATCTCTGAAACTGCCGGTTTTCTTCATCATAATTTGTTCGATTATTGTCTTCAATCTTTCTTCTTCATCATCTTTTTGTTCTTGTTCTTCTTTGATCATCATTCTTGCTCTTCTTATTGCTTTTCTTCATCATAATCAAACTTCAAAACTGCGTCTGTATACACATTGTTGTTGCTCTTCAAACCCATGAAATTTCGACTTATAATTAGTTCTTGCTCTTCTTCAAGGTATAATTTTTTAAAGCTTATTAGTTCTCAAACCCATTATTGTTCAAGCTTGTGTACGTTTATGGGTACGGTGCTTAGTTTTTTTTATACTAATTTTTATTTTCATTGTATAGGTTATACACTAACCCACCAAAACCCACGACAGTTTAAGGTATTTTTTTCATTTTGAAATATCTCATTGATTTTAATTTCTTTTTATATATGATTGTAAACTGTGGTATGTAATGGATTTGTTCAAACTAATACATATTGTTTGATTTTTTTTATATATGGTTGACTTTAAATAATGGGTTTTGGGACTGTTGTGTAGTTTGGCAAGGTGATAGTGACATTTGGCTTTTGTCATTTTTAGATTATTAGGGGTTGTGGACTGTAATGATTGTTCAAACATATCCGAGTTAGGTTGTTTTGAGATTGTGTATGGAAAGATGATAATGATTTTGGTATTTTGATGAATTGAATATGAAATTGGAATAATAATTTTGATTTTGAATGTGATATTGTGACTTTGTTTGTGATTTTAATGGTATGAATTGATTATGAATAAGGAAGTTTTTAGTGATGTCTAAACTCAATTTTAGTGTTGGATCGAGTTCATTGATAAGCCACTAGACCGGATTTTAAGGATGAATTGGACTTATATATGCTTATTTGTACTCTACGTCTAGTTATAAATTTTCAAATAAGATCACTATTATTAGGTTATATAATTTATTTGATGTATATTAAAGTCAATTATAACTTTAAATTTTATTTTTTAAAAAATTTTTAGAAAGATTATTATAATCAAAGAGTTTAATTAAGTACCTTCAAATAATTTGTAGCAATTCTAAAGTGACCAATAATTATAGTTATAAAGTAATCACCTACAAGTTTAAAATGATCAATTTTTATAGTATAATTGAAGTCATCATTAACAATCTTAAAAAACATTATTAATTATTAATTTTTATTGTTTTTATATGAATATTATTAATTATTGTTTTGTTTTGAATCAATTAATCACACTAATTAGGATGACAAACGATCGTTCTTGGATGTATGGAAGCATTGAATCGTCGGAATTTATTGATGGCGTATTAGAATTTTGTAGTATTGCGGTTGAACATCAAGTTAGGACGGGGGGAGTTGGTTTTTATTGCCCATGTGTCAGTTGTGGCAATGTATCAAAGGTAGATAGTGTTGATATCCTTAGGGAGCACATACTTCGACGTGGGTTTAGGCCTCAATATCATGTTTGGGTTTGGCATGGTGAGGAGGGAGTTTACAAAGAGAAAAGTGTTGTTGAGGACGTCAATAATGTGGCCGATGTCAATGAGGATGTAGTAGATCATGTTGATGGGTATGAGACAGATGAAGAGAATGTCGATGAGGATGTGGATCGTGTTGATGAGATGATGGAGGGAGTCGAGGATGAGTTAGGAAAACGTCCTCGTGTTTTTGACTTGTTGACAGAGGCTTCTCAAAAGCCTTTGTACCCTGGATGTACAAAGTTCACCAAACTAACAGCAGTGTTGACAATTTTCAACATTAAGTCAAAGTTCAATTAGAGTGACGCTAGTTTCACAATGTTATTAGAAGCGTTAGGTGAGTTGCTTCCTGAGGGAAATGAACTTCCAAAGTCGACATATTATGCCAAAAAGCTCATGTGTCCTTTCGGCTTAGAGTACCAGAAGATTCATGCGTGTCCGAATGATTGTGTTTTGTATCGGAATGAAAACGAGAACTTAGAAGAGTGTCTTAGGTGTGGGTTATCGCGCTACAAGCGTAAAGGGGCTCGGGATGCTAAAGGGCCCCCGGCTAAGGTATTGTGGTATCTTCCAATAATACCTAGATTCAAGCGCTTGTTTTCTATAAAGAAAGATGCGTTAAATTTGAGGTGGCATGCAGATAGGGTGAAGAAAGGTCACTTACTCACACATCCATCTGATTCTCCGGAGTGGAAGAGTATTGATAGGTTGCATAAGACTTTTGGGGATGAGGTTCGTAATTTAAGGCTCGGACTGTGTACGGATGGAATGAACCCGTTCGGCAATCTTAGTTCTCAACATAGTACTTGGCCGGTACTTTTAGTGATCTATAATTTGCCACCTTGGTTGTGTATGAAGCGTAAGTACATAATGCTTTCGCTTCTTATCTCGGGTCCTAAACAACCTGGCAATGACATAGATGTGTATCTTGCACCTCTCGTTGAGGATTTGAGAAAGATGTGGGATGAAGGCGTTTCAGTGTTTGATGCATATGCTAATGAGGAGTTCACCTTGCGTGCAATGCTTTTATGCACCGTTAATGATTTTCCGGCATATGGCAACTTATCGGGGTATAAGAACAAAGGGAAGAAAGCATGCCCGATATGTATCGATGACATGGAATCCACGTGGATTCCTAAGTGCAAACACGTATTCATGCACCATCGATAGTTCCTCCCACGAGATCACCAATATCGTAAGAAGAAGAAGTTGTTCAATGGGGAGGTTGAGGACCGTGTAGCTCGTCGACCGTTGACCGGTTATGAGGTTTATGAACAGGTTAAGGGAGTTGAGACTGTATTTGGTAAAACGGGGCAAGTGCAAGGAGGTGAAGGCCGATTATGGAAAAAAGAATCAATCTTTTGGAAGCTTCCATATTGGAGAGATCTACAGGTTAGGCATTGTCTTGACGTTATGCATATAGAGAAAAATGTATGCGATGCCATACTCGGGACTCTCATGAACATTCCGGGTAAGACAAAAGATGTTAGGGCCGTGCGAGATTGGTTTGAATGTAAGGGTCTTCGTCCGGAGTTGTGGGCACATGTTAAGGTGAGTAAGAAAAGAAATAGAGCTGATGATGAAGTTGGTGACAATAAGAAGAAGATGCTTAATGACAAAGTTTATTTGCCTCCAGCTTGCTACACATTGTCCAAAGCAGAGAAGCGGACATTTTGTGAGTGTTTGTATGGCATTAAGGTTCCGTCTGGGTACTCATCCAACATGAAGATATTTGTTAGCCTAAATGGTGAGCTGAAGTTGGGAAGCATGAAATCTCACGATTGCCATGTAATGATGCAAGTGTTCTTACCAATTGCAATCCGTGGAATACTGCCAAAACATGTGAGATATGCTATTACCGAACTATGTTCGTTCTTCAACACAATTTGTAGTAAAGTTCTTGATCCCTTTAAACTTGATGCACTTCAACTCGACGTGATTGTAACTTTATGCAAGTTTGAGATGTATTTTCCACCTTCTTTCTTTGACATAATGGTTCATCTTATTGTCCATCTCGTTCGTGAGATCAAACTTTTGGGTCCAGTTTTTTTAAGGTGGTGTTATCCTTTTGAAAGACACATGGGTGTTTTACAAAACAAGGTGAGGAATCCAGCACAACCCGAGGGGAGTATGATTCAAGGCACTGTGAGCGATGAGATTAGTAACTTTATAGCCGAGTATTTGGCCATGGCAAAGCCTATTGGACTTCCCACCTCTAGACATGAAGGAAGGCTTGAGGGAAAAGGAACAATTGGCTCCAAATCGGTCACACCTCCTCGAGAAAGCCTTCTACAAGCACACTTGTATGTGTTGCATCATATTCCGGAAGTTCATCCTTTTTTGAGTGAGCATTTTGATATATTGCGCGCAAAACATCCTTCTAAAGGGGATAGGGCATTGATACAGTTGCATAACAAGACGTTTATTAATTGGTTTCATAATCGAGTAATATCCGAAGAACTCAAGGGTGTATCCGAAATTGTTAAGTGGTTAGCTTTTGGTCCTCGTGATGATGTCAACAAATATGAGGGTTACGATGTCAATGGCTTCACATTTTAGACTGAGGGTCAAGACAAGAAGTCATCGTATCTACAGAATAGTGGGGTTTCTATTTTGGCGTCATCTACATTTTACGCGAGTGCGAAGGATCAAGAGCCGGTTGATGCTAAATTGGTATACTACGGGCGGGTACATGAAATATGGGAGCTTGACTACTCTACTTTCAATATTGGTCTTTTCAAATGTAAGTGGGTAGATAATAATCGACGATGCATAAAAAATGACGACCCTTGTGGATTCACTCTTGTAGACTTAGCTCGTTTGCGTGATAGTGAGGAGCCATTCATACTAGCCACACAAGCCAAGCAAGTATTCTACATTGTAGACCCGTCTGATAAAAAATGGTCTATTGTTGTACCAGGAAAAAGAAGCATTCTTGGTATAGGTGATGTTGAGGATGAGGAAGAATATGAAGCTTTTGAAGACTCCCCTCCCTTTATCAATCCAATATCAGTGGATCAAGATGATGTAGATGATGTAGATGTTGGTTATATGCGTGTAGATCACACGGAAGGAATACATTTGAATTAAGTGATTCACAAGGTATGAATTTAATAGTCATATAAAAGTTTTTTTGGCACTTGGTTTGTTTTGCATGAAACTTTGCACAGAACACTTATTTGTTATATATTATTGTGTTGAACGTACGTATTAGAATTGTAAATCATAGTCATATTCTTAATATTACTTAGCTTATGTTCTAATATATTTCTATTCATACTCTTTCAGGTACTGATATATAATGCATCTATTCAGAGACGAAATTGTCCCCGAGATTGAGACCTCGGATAATGAGCATCGTAGTTACGACAGTGAAGAGGACCAAATTGTGAGATTCGAGCGTATGGCTGAAGACGCTCCACCTCTAGACAATGATTTTGAGACTGAAGACGCCCCACTAGTGGATGCTCCCACTACCAGTAAGAAAAGAAAAGGGCGAGGTCCTACGAAAAACCTCAAAGTCACGGAACCAATGCATTTGGAATACAATGCATTGGGTCAACCCTGCGGAAAATGGCGTAGGCAATATGGAAAACAAGTGGGCCTATGTATCCGCAAGATTTCCATATTGCACGCATGGAACGAGGTTCCAGAGGGTTTGAAAAACTCTCTATGGAATGATACTGTGGTAAGCAACTTTACTATTTTTACTCATTTAGTTTCATTTTAAAATTAATTTAATTGACAGTAACAAATATAAATTTTTTTTGTAGAATCTTTTCCACATCGAGAGCGATGAGGACAAGAAGAATGTGTTTCTTTCAGCTGTTGCTGAAAGATTAAGAGATTTCAAATCCAAGCTAGTAACTGGCTGGATTACGAAGACCCGTGCCCGTACGACCAAAAAGGTCAAAACGGGAAACGAAGGTGGAGAGCAAGCACCTTCGAAGATGCCCTACGAAATATGGGGTCACATATCGAAGAGGGATTGGGAGGCCTTTGTTGCCAAAAGAACAACTCCCATAGAAGTTGTAAGTATTTCATATTATATTATAGTTTACCAATTTGAATTTAATTCTTTTGATTCAGTCATTAAACTAATACATGACATTCGATTTCTATTGATTAATTAGGAAAAGCGTGGTAAAGCTTCAGATTCTGCAAGCAAAAGGAAGTTTTACCATCGCTTAGGCCAGAAAACGTACGATGAGGTCCGAAAAGAGTGGGTGGATGCGGGTTTATACCCCAATCAAAGTTCATCCACACCCTCATCTACGACTACCTCCGCATCCGTAAATACTCTTGCTGGAGATCGGGTGCGTGATTGGTATTGCGGGCTTCATTCCCGAGATGCAAGTGGTAAATTTACCATTAATGATCCGGGAACGAAGAAGGTTGCTGATGCTGTGGTGAGTTTTGAAATTATTAAGTATATTCTTCATTTGTTTTGTATTCTTTGGCTTTGATGTACTTATACTAATTACTATATATGTCACTTTTTATTTGAACAGATGGGCTGGAAGGAAAAAGAAGCTACGGGGGAGTTCACCCCAAAAGGCAATGTTGACGCATTGCATATGGTCTTAGGGAAAGACCACAGTGGGCGGGTAGTCGGAAAAGGAGGCGTCCGCGTGGGGTTACAGAAGGCATTCGGCAAAGAGTGTGTTGCTACTCAATCCCGAACGGCACTGCGGGAAGAAGCAGCAACCCTCCGAGCGGAGATTACGAAGGACGTTCTGGCGAAGTTGGCCACCGTGTTGCAAAAGATGGGTGCACCCATTGTGGACTTGGCAAACCTGATTGTCGAGGATCAGGGAAGTCAACATGGGGATTCTGACGCTTTGGTCGACCCAACACCCGAGCCCATTACCCCCGTAGCACCCCAGCTCTTTACTAATACCGTCGTTGCTCAAAATCCGGAGCCTACTCCGGTGCCAGTGCTACAGGTACATAGTATTTAAATATATAAGCACTTATTAATTTAAATTGCAACGCGTAATTAAAATTTTATTATGATGCTTATTATACTAAACGACACAATTTTCAGGAGGCGACTCCTTGTTCTCTTTTGCTGCCTCAGTTAGGTGTTGCTAGTGATGGCGACTTAACTGAGGTTGCATATGGTATGGCACAGCCAAATAAAGAGGGCCAAACAGTGCATTCAGTGCCTGTTACAAGTGGCCACATCAGTGTGGCCGTGGAGAGTATTGTAAAGGGGTTTGAAGATTTCTCACTCCCAATTCCAATGCCAGCATGGAGCCTTGAGAAACTATCAGACGCCCTAGGTAGTTTCGTCACATGGCCATATGCTTGGGTCCGATTCACTAACACGGTAAGAATCATTTGTACCTTATTTATTTTTATTTTTTAATTGCATGCTCACACTAATTTAATTTTTATTTATAAATTGAAATAGCAAAAGAGTCCAAAGGGATCTTGTAGAGAGGTCGGTTCCTCAGCAAAGGTGTCGACTGGGTCAAAGTCGATGCCAAGCACTCCAATTTTGACTGATGAGGAGCTAAAAGATCTCTCTCAAGATTGCAAATGGCTGCATTATTGTGCATCTCGCATAAGTGAGGAGGACCCAATCATGTTGCCCCTGCTGAAGGAGCAATACTGCTTTTCAGAAGACCCGTATGTAATTATTGGTCCTAGTGACATCGGGCAATTTTTGAGAGGAGAGATGCTGAACGTAGCTCTTTTCCATGTCTACATGAGGTGATGTTCATTATCTTACAAGTTAGGCATTGTTGTTTAATTGTTTTAATGACCGAATTACTAACAAAATTCTCTTATTTGTGAGTTTAGTGCGGTTTACGAGGAGGTAAATTCTTGCGAACCTCCAATAAAAATTGGATGGTTTTGTCCGGAGACGATTTCGGGTAGTAAATGTAGAAATGATCCAGATGTCGTCAGAGCATACATTGAGACTGCTTTGACTAATTCCCTTGTATGTAAACACACATTCATTCTGGCTCCATATTGGGAAGAGTAAGTTTTATTTTTGAAATTGAACTTATCTTTTGATTTTTAAAGTCACCTAATCTCTAATTTGTTGATTTTAAATTTGTGTTTGTAGTTTGCATTGGATACTTCTGATCATATGTCCTTTAACGAGCACCGTGCACGTCTTCGACTCATTACAAAAACCTAACAGCCTACCTCGCAACACAAGATTCAAAGCATTGTTGAATGCGTACGTAATATTAATTATTTTACCAATTTGATTTAATTAAGTGTTATATATATATATAAATGGTATTACTTTTCCCATGCGTTTCAGCGCAATGAAAAGAGTGCGTGGACAAATGGGATCTACATCCAGAGCCACATTTCCAAAATGGATAGCAAGAAAGGTACACAAATTCGATTTTATGGGTTTTGTATAGGTTTGGTCAAATGATCAAGAAAAGAACACGAAACAACCACAAACACTTAAACATAATTCTGATCTAGCAAACTGTCGACCAGCCCTCCTTCGACTCAGCTTCTAGGAGTCCACGGGGATTGTTAGAATGGTTTTAGGACCTTGATAGCTAGATCCAAGTACCAAGATTCCATTTCCACTTTAGCCTAGGTCCTAGATGCATAGGTTTGGTCTCCACGTGTCGTGCAAGGTGGTCTGGTCACTAGTTTGATGCTGTCAATTTCGCGTTTTTATTTGTCAATTTCGCGCGTAAAGTAGGTCAAACATGGTTTGTTATGCACGAAACTTGGCACACAACACTATTTGGCATATATTATTGTGTTGAAATGGTTAGACTTGATAATAATAGTCATATGCTAGAAATTAGAAGTTAAGTTGCGATTTTGCGTTTTTAAGCGTTTTTGTCAATTCCGCGCGTAAAGTACTCAAACATGGTTTTGATGCGAAACCGGGGCTGATTAAGGCCTTGGTTATGCAAGGATTAATGTTGTGCGTAAGCTTTAATTAATGACACAGTCAAAAACTACAAATGATCATGAAAAGAACACGAAACAACCACAAACACTTAAACATAATTCTGATCTAGCAAACTGTCGACCAGCCCTCCTTCGGCTCAGCTTCTAGGAGTCCACGGGGATTGTTAGAATGGTTTTAGGACCTTGATAGCTAGATCCAAGTACCAAGATTCCATTTCCACTTTAGCCTAGGTCCTGGATGCATAGGTTTGGTCTCCACGTGTCGTGCAAGGTGGTCTGGTCACTAGTTTGATGCTGTCAATTTCGCGTTTTTATTTGTCAATTTCGCGCGTAAAGTAGGTCAAACATGGTTTGTTATGCACGAAACTTGGCACACAACACTATTTGGCATATATTATTGTGTTGAAATGGTTAGACTTGATAATAATAGTCATATGCTAGAAATTAGAAGTTAAGTTGCGATTTTGCGTTTTTAAGCGTTTTTGTCAATTCCACGCGTAAAGTACTCAAACATGGTTTTGATGCGAAACCGGGGCTGATTAAGGCCTTGGTTATGCAAGGATTAATGTTGTGCGTAAGCTTTGATTAATGACACAGTCAAAAACTACAAATGATCATGAAAAGAACACGAAACAACCACAAACACTTAAACATAATTCTGATCTAGCAAACTGTCGACCAGCCCTCCTTCGGCTCAGCTTCTAGGAGTCCACGGGGATTGTTAGAATGGTTTTAGGACCTTGATAGCTAGATCCAAGTACCAAGATTCCATTTCCACTTTAGCCTAGGTCCTGGATGCATAGGTTTGGTCTCCACGTGTCGTGCAAGGTGGTCTGGTCACTAGTTTGATGCTGTCAATTTCGCGTTTTTATTTGTCAATTTCGCGCGTAAAGTAGGTCAAACATGGTTTGTTATGCACAAAACTTGGCACACAACACTATTTGGCATATATTATTGTGTTGAAATGGTTAGACTTGATAATAATAGTCATATGCTAGAAATTAGAAGTTAAGTTGCGATTTTATCCGTTTTTAAGCGTTTTTGTCAATTCCGCGCGTAAAGTAGCTCAAACTTTGTTTGTTTTGCACGAAACTTGGCACACAACACTATTTGGTATATATTATTGTGTAGAAGTTGTTAGAATTGAAAATCATAGTCATATTCTAGAATTTATGTGTTAAGTTGCGATTTTATGCGTTTTAAACCGTTTTTGACACTAACTTCTATTTTCTCCTAGTGCTTTCAACAACCTCCTTCTTCCGTTGACTGCGGCTAATACGCGCTGAAGTTTATGGACGATATTATAAATTCCGTGAAGGAATTTGGAGTCGAAAATATAGATGCCGTAAGTATTTGTTACGTTCTTAATTAAATATATTATTGGTAAAATCTAAATGTTTCTATATTAATAGCTTTTATTTTAATATTATAATATAGGTTTTAAACGACATTCCGAGGGAAACACGTGCTTTGAGAAGTGAAGAGATGCGCGAATTAAAAGACAAGATTGCCGTGTATCTTGCTAATATTTGTCCTTGATAAATTGTAATTAGTATATATATTGATTATTTTTTATAGTTTATTAATGTATATATATATATATATATATATATATATATATATATATATATATATATATATATATATATATATATATATATATATATATATATATATATATATATATATATATATATATATATATATATATATATATATATATATATATATATGTACGTACATATTATATTATATATATATACGAGCGAGAGTTTATTATTACAAAGAGATTAATGTTGATTAACTGTGATTATCATTGGATTAATCACTGTTATTACATTGTAATATTATTGCATTATTATAAGGATTAAACGGAAAAAGAAAAAAAAAAAAAAGAGACTTATTGCTGCGGTTCGAGACCTGACCGCAGCAAATAAACCTTCACTTATTGCTGCGGTTTTACCCTTGACCGCAGCAAATAATGCTTCACTTTTTGCTGCGGTTTTTGCCCATAACCGCAGCAAATAACACCACTTATTGCTGCTGTTTTTAACCGCAGCATTTAAATTAGGACATTTGCTGCTATCACTATTGCTGGGGGCCAAAACCGCAGCAAATAATGGCAAAAAAAACCGCAGCAAACAAGGTTTTTTCCACTAGTGTTGGGATACATGTATCTCGACAGTCATCAACAAGATCACATAAAGAACAACTACAAGAACAACAACAAAGACAAGCTCGTACGAAAAGAGAAAATGACCTTTTAAAAACGAGACAACTATAATCCGAGTCAAACCGGAATGTTAGAAAACAGTTTAAAACGGTTTTGAAGTTAAGGAAAACGTGCGGATCGAGTTCTATTAGCGTTATTAAGAACTACTAGATAATAAGAAATTCTTAGCAGCGGATAAGAACGAAAAGTTAAATCTACTTATTACAACTTGAGAACGAAAGTCGCCTCATAAAAACCAAATGTTCTTTAAACTAAATTTTGAAGTTCTTATTAAGACTTCTCTACCCTAATAATTTATTTCTTCAAGGGACAATCCTCACTCCCCAGACCTGCAACTTAACTTACTGCTAGTCATTGCCCAGATAGGTAACAACATCATCGCAGGGTCGTTAAGACCAAAAGTACACGTCAGCAAACGTCGCATACCAAATAAATAATAACACAAGAGAAAGATTTAATTAATTAACTGACAATTCACAGAACCTTACGCTTCGATCATGCTTATTAAGAATAACTATTTTCATGTAAAGGTTAGTCAGCCATACTGCTGTACTATCCGGCCATACTGCCGGTACACTCCAAACTCCATAAGTGAGACAATACATTAGGGGGAGCTAACCCCTAAGCAAGTCTCTACCATAGACACTCGCCTTACTTCGGTGCCTATGGTTAAGTATGCATACCCCCGCGGTGGCTCATAATGCCCTCATAAACCGCGAGTAATTCATTTCCACCAATTGACGTCATACTACGTCCACTTTAAAGTTAGTGAGGTCATACTACCTCTGCTTATCAAACAATGTATAAAAAAAATTATTGATTCGAAAGATAACATTATCCGTACTATATATCCATGCTTTACTTTTGTATACCATTATTATATGATACATCGGACTAATGCGAACCACACTGCGTGTACATACCTTAAGCAAAATAACCAACTCGCAAGCGTCTTAATCAATTCCCGGTCACGAATCGACTTCCTACAAGGTTCAATCGTATTCGGGAAATAAGCACACATACACATTTTCCTCAAATCATCTATAACACACATACACAATCACATCCATACCTAGAATACTACACACAACATGAACATCCATCACATACTATAACATGGTAAATACACAAAACAGGACAGCCTATACAATCTGTCCAGAAACTCAACTTAAAACTGTCAAATTAAAAATCCGACTTCACCGTTGCGTCCGGAAGGCGTCAAAACCCCCGGGTACCAATTTTCATAATTTATAACATATTATAAGTATTTTTAACTTAATTTCAAAGCCAAAAATGCTCCAAAAACCCATTTTTTTCACCATTTTCAAAACCTACGTGATTTCCTTATTTTTTTATCACAAAAATATAAATTTCAATGCTTTATTTCCTATTAAATCTAAACAATAAAATTTACATAATTTTCATGATCACATACAAAAAATAAATTTTAATTAATTATATATTTTTTTTTCTCAAAAATAATTCTTTTTACACAAATATACACACACAAACACATCACATATATACATGTATATTTCTCTACCAACATTATAAATTTCTTCTTTTAATCAATAAAAAATAAAAAATAAATTTCCATCACCACATACATTTTTTTATATGAGCAACCATTTTTTATGTATATATATATATATATATATATATATATATATATATATATATATATATATATATATATATATATATATATATATATATATATATATATATATATGTGTGTATTTTTCATCATTCATCAAACAATTCTTCATACACATGTAAACATATCCAAAACCCTAAAAACCATACATTAATTTAGATAGAAAAACATCATACTTCCACACATGAATTTTAAATCATGAACAAATCATAAACTATAAAATAACACACATAAAAATCATAGAAATTTAAATTGAAACTTAAAAATAAAACTAGGTTAAGAATTACTCACAATTACACAAGGACAAAACACCAAAATTGATGAACCAAAGGGGTGATTAGGCGTGAGGATTAGAGCATTTGGGAGTGTTTTCTTTACTTGCAAATGATTTTGAAATGAAAGGATGTAAGGTAAGGAATTAATTAAGGAATTATGGGATTTAATTGTGATAATTTCCTTAACCATTCAATTGCCAAAATGGAAGTTACAATCTTCCCCAAATCCTTCCATGTGGCCGGCCAACCCATACACATTCCCATTTTTATTATTTTTTTTTTTTGAAATTAAAGATAGATTAGGAAAAAGGTTTGGACTTAAAATGGTTTTAATTGCCTTAAAAGTTGAAGTCTCATGATTTAATCTACTAACAAAATAAATAATATAAAGAAATATATTTTTCTAAAAAGAATAATAATAATAAAAATAATAATATTACTAGCAAATCATTTAATATATCGGGAAAATATCGGGGTGTTACAGACTACCCCCTTAAAAAGGTTTTGACCCCAAAACCTCAACGTACTAACACAAACACACAACAATCAAACACAAAACACACAACAATCACACACATAAATAAAAAACGACAAAACATGCACACAACAAAAGAAATAGATCAAAATAAACCTCAAAGCGCGCAAAATTCTACCGCTTCCTACCCCCCTTAAAAAGTTACGTCCCCGTAACTTACTAACCTGAGGAAAAAGATGCGGATACTTCTCTCGCATTGAAGCTTCTGTTTCCCAAGTTGCCTCTTGTGACCGATGATTTGACCATAGAACCTTAACCATTGCAACATCTTTTCGCCGAGTACTGCGAACCTTTCTATCTAAAATCTGAACAGGTTGCTCTTCATAGGTGAGGCTTTCATCAAGTTCTAACGGTTCCGGGTCTAAGACATGCGAAGAAGCCGCAACATAACGTTTTAACTGGGAGATATGAAAAACGTCATGAACTTTACCCAGCGCATTAGGTAACGCTAACCGGTAAGCTAACTTCCCAATCCGCTCCACAATATCATAGGGGCCAATGAAACGCGGGCTTAACTTCCCACGAGCACCAAAACGAACCACACCTCTCATCGGAGACACACGGAGTAGGACTTTGTCGCCCACTTCGTACTCATCAGGCCGACGTCGGAGATCGGCGTACGATTTTTGTCTATCCTAGGCTGCCTTCATTTTATCGCGAATTAACTTTACTTTCTCAGTCATTTGCACAAGCATATCAGGTCCAAAGGTGACAGATTCAGTAAAATCATCCCAACATACAGGACTACGGCACTTACGACCATAAAGTGCTTCAAACGGAGCCATTTGAATTGTTGCCTGATAACTGTTATTATAAGAGAATTCCACTAAATCCAAATGTTCATCCCATGAACCTTGCCATTCCATGGCTATTGCTCTCAACATGTCTTCTAGTATCTGATTGACACGTTCAGTCTGACCATCCGTCATAGGATGAAAAGACGTACTATGAAGAAGAGTGGTTCCCAAAGCCTGTTGTAATGACTTCCAAAAGTGTGACAAGTATCAAGTATCACGATCGGAGACAATAGTACGAGGTATTCCGTGATATCGAACAATGTATCTAATATAGGCACGAGCAAGTTGTTCCATATCCCACTTACAGTTCATCGGAATAAACCTTGCAGACTTAGTAAGCCTATCCACAATCACCCAAAGAGTATCATTACCAGCCTTAGTTCGTGGCAACCCTAACACGAAATCCATAGATATGTCATCCCACTTCCAGACCGGGACTTCTAGAGGTTGCAGTAACCCAGCTGGTCTTCGATGTTCACTCTTAACCTTTTGACACGTTAAACACTTGGAAACAAAATCAGCAATATTCTTTTTCATACCAGACCACCAAAACATGCATTTTAAATCTTGATACATCTTATCCCCACCAGGATGAACCGAGTATCTAGAATAATGAGCTTCGTTCAATAATTTTTCCTTCAAGGAGTCACACCCATCCGGCACACTCCACCGTCCTTTAAAACGAAGACTACCGTCCTCATGAATTGTAAAACCTTCAGCTTTCCCTTCACTGATCTGCTCCCGAAGTTTTATGAACTTTGGGTCTTCCAGTTGCTTAGCCATAATCTCTTCAAAAAAGGTAGGTTGAATAGACAAGGCACTCAACTTGGCTTCCAATTCCCCTTCTTGGATTATCTCCAAGTTCATTCTCCCAAACTCCTTACACAACTCCTTAGAGGTTATTAACGCTGAGACTGAATGCCTCGATTTTCTACTCAAAGCATCAGCGACTACATTCGCACGGCCTTCGTGATAGGAAATCTCCAAATCATAATCACTGATAAGTTCTAACCAACGTCGTTGGCGCAAATTCAACTCGGATTGAGTGAACAAAAATTGCAAGCTTTTATGATCCGTAAAGACCTTGCATTTAACACCATAAAGATAATGTCGCCAGATTTTCAATGCGAAAACCACAGCCGCTAACTCCAAGTCATGTGTTGGATAATTCACCTCATGAGTCCTTAGTTGACGTGAAGCATACGCCACCACCTTTCTATCTTGCATTAAAACACAACCTAATCCATGTTTGGAAGCGTCACTGTAGACAGAGTATTCCAAGGATGGATCAGGTAAGGTCAACACAGGGGCTGTAGTTAACTTTTCCTTCAATAACTGAAATGCCTTCTCACACTCCTCAGTCCATTCGAACTTCTTTTCCTTCTTCATCAATGCTGTCAGTGGACGAGTGATGCGAGAAAAGTCCTTCACAAAACGACGATAGTATCCTGCTAATCCCAAGAAACTCCGGATATCTGTAACATTCCGAGGTGTAGACCAATCTCGAACAGCTGCTACTTTTGCTGGATCAACGGAAATTCCTTCCTTAGAAACAATGTGACCCAGAAAAGCCACTTGCTCTAACCAAAATTCACACTTCGAAAACTTAGCATACAACTGATTCTCTCGCAAAATCTGCAAGACTATCCTTAAATGCTCTCGATGTTCTTCTTGGTTCTTGGAATATACCAAAATATCATCAATGAACACCAACACACACTTATCGAGGTACGCGTTTAAAACCCGATTCATCAACCCCATAAATACTGCGGGTGCGTTGGTCAACCCAAAAGGCATCACGGTAAATTCGAAATGTCCGTATCTGGTTCTAAAAGCTGATTTACTAATATCCTCCTCCTTGATACGTAACTGATGATACCCTGACCGCAAATCAATCTTGGAAAAGACTCCTGCCCCTTGCAACTGATCAAAAAGATCATCGATCCGTGGTAACGGGTACTTATTCTTAACAGTGACCTTATTAAGTTCTCTGTAATCAATACAGAGACGCATCGTTCCGTCCTTTTTCCTTACAAACAACACTGGGGCTCCCCAAGGCGACACACTAGGTCTTATATAACCCTTCTCTAACAACTCCTCCAATTGAACTTTCAATTCTTCCATCTCCTTTGGGGCCATTCGGTAAGGAGCTTTTGAAATTGGCCCTGTCCCAGGGATTAAATCAATCGAGAAGTCCACGTCCCTTCTTGGCGGCATACCAGGAAGTTCTTCTGGAAAAACATCCCTAAAATCACATACCACTGGAATGTTCTCAAGCTGCAACTCCCGCTCCCCTACTTTACTGATACTACACAGAAACCACGGTTGCCCTTGCTTGATTAACTTCCTGACCTTCAATGATGATACGATTTTTATCCTCGGTCCTTTAGGAAGACTCCTATATTTAACCTTCTCCCCCCCTAGGTCACTGACTGTTCTTCACAATCTATTATCGCTTTGTATCTACTTAGCCAATCCATCCCAAGTATTACATTTAAATCATCCATTTCTAGAGAAAATAAATTACTTGGGAATTTCACTTTCCCTATCTTAACCGGCACTTCACGAAACAACGTATTACATTGAAAAGTCTCCCCAGAAGGAGTAGAGACTGAAAAAGATGTTTCCTCGGGGTTCTCCAATTCTAAATCCTTAACTCTAGAATTTGAAACAAACGAGTACGATGCACCAGAATCAAAAAGTACTTTAACGGATTTTGTATTAATACAGAACGTACCTATGACCACATCCGACGCCTGCGCTGCCTCCCTCGAGTTAACTGCCGAAAGCCTGCCGTCGTTCTGGGTAGAAGTAGCAACACCTCCTTGATTACCACGTTGGCTTGAAAAGAAATTCTCGTTTCTAGCATTTCCCGGTCGTTGCTGAACACCGGAGTTATTTCCCGAAAACCTTGGGTTTGAGGCACCTCCTAAGTTTCGGCCAAAACTTCCACCATTATGATTCCCCCTACCAGCTTCATTACTACTCCGTCCGTTAGTGATTCTTTGTTGTTGGAAACCTCTATGATTTCCCCCTTGCGACTCTTGTTGTCCTATGCGAGTATAACACTCGTACATTCTATGGCCCGGCTTACCACAGTAAGAACAGTCCACTAACGCACCCCGGCAGTCCCTTCCTGGGTGATTCTTTTGACATCTCCTACAATTGAAGATTCTTTCCTTCCCATTATGATCATACAAAGGCTTCTGCATTCTAGCCTCTAGTCTCAAATTTCCCCCATTCTTGCTGTTTTGACCAGAATGGAAACCTTTCTCCTGAAAGCCTCCAAACGGTTTGTGCTTCTTAAATTGATTTTGGACTTGATTACTCGCATTCGTATCATTCTGAAACACGGGTTCTTTTCTCTTCTCTCCGCTATGGCCCAACTTCTCTTTTTCCTTCCTGATAACATTTCCAATCTGCGCAGCTCTCTTGTATAGCTGGTCTAACGTATCATATCTATCAGTCTCAATGTGTTTTTGGATCTCATATGATAGACCTAACTCAAAACGCTGTATTTTCTTTCCCTCAGTTGGGACATCATCAGGGCAAAACTTCAAGTATTCCATAAATTTCTGATAATATTCATCTACCGTTAGGTTTCCCATTTCGAACCTAGCAAACTCATTTGATTTGTCCTTCCTAACATGAGGCGGATAAAATTGGTCCCTTAACGCCCCCTTAAAACCTTCCCAGCTTAATTCACCGTCGTTTTCGGTTATCAACCTCATCTTACTATGTGTCCACCAATAGTCAGCGTCTTCCACTAGGAAAAACGCGGCTTGGTCAACCATGAGCTCAGCAGGACATCTCACCACACTAAAAAGCTTGTCAAATTCTCTCCGCCAGTTTTCCAACATAGAAGGTTCACCTTTTCCACTATAAGTCGAGGGTTTACTCTGGGCTATTCTCTTACTAATTGACGAAGCCTTTTCCTCCAAGGATTTCGGTCTCGGATTCCTTGCACCAGCTAGGGCCTTAACTAGGTTTCGAAGCACGCGATCAGAGTTTCCTCTTGGCACGGACCTTTTCAAAAAGGGTGGCATGATGGCAGGTATACTGCATTAGGTTAAACAAGGTATGTAAATACATTACTACAGCGTTCGTGGTTAAGGAGAAAAACTCATTCTGTTATAGTTCTAAAATAAACAAGGTAGTAGCCCCAAAGGAAAAAGGGTTGAACAATGAGTCTATAATCAAATCTTTTTTTTTTTTTTTCCATAAATACAATACTGAATCGATTCTACTACTAATGTTTAGACTTTAAAAACAAAATTCAAATTCAAAACAATAATACCATATAATTCCAATCTAAAAGAAATAATTGGGTCTAGATTCCCACATAATCATTGTTCAAATACTACAAAAGTCCGAGATAAACAACCAAATCGTTTAACCAACAAAATTGTTCACAATTATTCTACTAAGGGACTAGACATACGAACTCGTACACATGCATAATCAAATAAAATGAAAACAATCAGGCAAATAAAGGCGACGCATCCATACGGTCCCGATCCTCCATGTATTGATCAGGGTCAAAATCAGCATCATCAGAGTCATCGCTAGACGCGCTATCGGAATCAGAAGGGGTTCCTACAGATAAGGAATCACTCATAGTAAGTCGCGCTACGGAATCAGAAAGCTCTACAATTATTGGCTCAGGTGGTTCCTCCTCCCACATCATGATTTCACTCTCTTCCTCACTCATGAGATCCTCTCGCCTCACCGGCCAACCCCCTAGAATAATTACCCCGCTATCATTATCACTCAACATTCCATCTCTATCAGCTAGTTCCCCCTCCTCATCAGCATTATATCCATCCCCTAAGTTATCCTCATCAGGCTCTTCTACCACTCCTAAAGAATCCTCCTCCATGAATTCTCCCTGCTCCTCATCAGAATTTCCTTCGAAATCCTCCTCAAATTCCTCTTCTGGGTCCTCATCGGGGTCCTCCTCCGGGTCCTCTTCTGGATCCTCCTCGGGATCCCTCTCGAAATCCAGCTCATCGAAGATTATAAATGGCACTGAGTTTGGGTTTACTACGGGAACATCCTCCTCATCATTATCTCTCCTTGCCCCACTAGGTTCTGGAACGTCAACTCCGTCCCGACCCTCAGTTTGCACTGCTCTTACCCTTCTGTCAATCTCTAGGTGAAACTGGTCACTCCTCTCTTTCAGTGCAATCATCTCCTCCTCCATTATTCTTTCATACACTAGTTTGGACTTTTTGTAGATCATTTCCATTCGTCGGGTGTAATCCAAATCACTTTCCCCCTCTTTTCTATCCCAAATTCCCAGAGCATCTATTTCTGCCCAAGCTGGGGCATTAACTAAAGCTCTCCAGGGTTCCTCTCGAGTATTAATTTCCTCTTCGGCCGGTCTTTTTCCTTTATCCATGAAAGAAAGTAATAATCGAACTTCCTGACTCACAAAGAAAGAAAACAAGACAATTAATTTTCTAAGATAAGACAAAGATAGATAATTCAGAGCATCAGAGATATAAACACAAAAATCCTATCATGCACACATCAAAGTTATCCATGACATCATACTTAAAGACACCAAGCACAACACATCATATCCCCTTAATGTCTACCCCTTTTTACTCTCGTCAAAATTTTTTTTTTTTTTTCTACGTTAGTCTATCAGTGCAGATAAATAACACTAAATAAAACTCCCGCTCTGATACCAGTTGTAACATCTCGGAATAACTCGGGTCGTACGAAAAGAGAAAATGACCTTTTAAAAAAGAGACAACTATAATCCGAGTCAAACCGGAATGTTAGAAAACAGTTTAAAACGGTTTTGAAGTTAAGGAAAACGTGCGGATCGAGTTCTATTAGCGTTATTAAGAACTACTAGATAATAAGAAATTCTTAGCAGCGGATAAGAACGAAAAGTTAAATCTACTTATTACAACTTGAGAACGAAAGTCGCCTCATAAAAACCAAATGTTCTTTAAACTAAATTTTGAAGTTCTTATTAAGACTTCTCTACCCTAATAATTTATTTCTTCAAGGGACAATCCTCACTCCCCAGACCTGCAACTTAAATTACTGCTAGTCATTGCCCAGATAGGTAACAACATCATCGCAGGGTCGTTAAGACCAAAAGTACACGTCAGCAAATGTCGCATACCAAATAAATAATAACATAAGAGAAAGATTTAATTAATTAACTGACAATTCACAGAACCTTACGCTTCGATCATGCTTATTAAGAATAACTATTTTCATGTAAAGGTTAGTCAGCCATACTGCTGTACTATCCGGCCATACTGCCGGTACACTCCAAACTCCATAAGTGAGACAATACATTAGGGGGAGCTAACCCCTAAGCAAGTCTCTACCATAGACACTCGCCTTACTTCGGTGCCTATGGTTAAGTATGCATACCCCCGCGGTGGCTCATAATGCCCTCATAAACCGCGAGTAATTCATTTCCACCAATTGACGTCATACTACGTCCACTTTAAAGTTAGTGAGGTCATACTACCTCTGCTTATCAAACAATGTATAAAAAAAATTATTGATTCGAAAGATAACATTATCCGTACTATATATCCATGCTTTACTTTTGTATACCATTATTATATGATACATCGGACTAATGCGAACCACACTGCGTGTACATACCTTAAGCAAAATAACCAACTCGCAAGCGTCTTAATCAATTCCCGGTCACGAATCGACTTCCTACAAGGTTCAATCGTATTCGGGAAATAAGCACACATACACATTTTCCTCAAATCATCTATAACACACATACACAATCACATCCATACCTAGAATACTACACACAACATGAACATCCATCACATACTATAACATGGTAAATACACAAAACAGGACAGCCTATACAATCTGTCCAGAAACTCAACTTAAAACTGTCAAATTAAAAATCCGACTTCACCGTTGCGTCCGGAAGGCGTCAAAACCCCCGGGTACCAATTTTCATAATTTATAACATATTATAAGTATTTTTAACTTAATTTCAAAGCCAAAAATGCTCCAAAAACCCATTTTTTTTCACCATTTTCAAAACCTACGGGATTTCCTTTTTTTTTATCACAAAAATATAAATTTCAATGCTTTATTTCCTATTAAATTTAAACAATAAAATTTACATAATTTTCATGATCACATACAAAAAATAAATTTTAATTAATTATATATTTTTTTTTCTCAAAAATAATTCTTTTTACACAAATATACACACACAAACACATCACATATATACATGTATATTTCTCTACCAACATTATAAATTTCTTCTTTTAATCAATAAAAAATAAAAAATAAATTTCCATCACCACATACATTTTTTTATATGAGCAACCATTTTTTATGTATATATATATATATATATATATATATATATATATATATATATATATATATATATATATATATATATATATATATATATATATATATATATATTTTTAATCATTCATCAAACAATTCTTCATACACATGTAAACATATCCAAAACCCTAAAAACCATACATTAATTTAGATAGAAAAACATCATACTTCCACACATGAATTTTAAATCATGAACAAATCATAAACTATAAAATAACACACATAAAAATCATAGAAATTTAAATTGAAACTTAAAAATAAAACTAGGTTAAGAATTACTCACAATTACACAAGGACAAAACACCAAAATTGATGAACCAAAGGGGTGATTAGGCGTGAGGATTAGAGCATTTGGGAGTGTTTTCTTTACTTGCAAATGATTTTGAAATGAAAGGATGTAAGGTAAGGAATTAATTAAGGAATTATGGGATTTAATTGTGATAATTTCCTTAACCATTCAATTGCCAAAATGGAAGTTACAATCTTCCCCAAATCCTTCCATGTGGCCGGCCAACCCATACACATTCCCATTTTTATTTTTTTATTTTTTTTTTGAAATTAAAGATAGATTAGGAAAAAGGTTTGGACTTAAAATGGTTTTAATTGCCTTAAAAGTTGAAGTCTCATGATTTAATCTACTAACAAAATAAATAATATAAAGAAATATATTTTTCTAAAAAGAATAATAATAATAAAAATAATAATATTACTAGCAAATCATTTAATATATCGGGAAAATATCGGGGTGTTACAACAGTCATCAACAAGATCACATGAAGAACAACTACAAGAACAACAACAAAGACAAGCTCGTGGTAAACGAATCAATTTCCAAACTATCGGTTAGTTTTATAATTTTATTCTTCAAATTAATTAAATTTTAAATTATTTATTTATTTTATTATAGTTTTGTAATTTTAAATTATTTATTTAGATGAAGATGAACCAGTAAGACAACTTTTTCCTGCAATGCCACCTCCTAGTGGTAGAGCTGTTTCGCATGTGTGGTCGTATTTCACAAAAGAACCAACCGACAATCTAGATATTTTCTTATGCACTTGTCAAATTTGTGAAAGTCAAGGAGTAAAGCCCTTAGTTTCATACAGTTTCGCCAGAGGTAAA
>NC_080062.1:17104470-17126970 GCF_026212465.1 Amaranthus tricolor | reverse complement strand
GCCTCGGGTAAAATCGCTATTACTAACAGCGAAAGAGGAAAAAAAATTTAAAAGGCCAAAGTCGCTGTTAGTAACAACGACTTAAGGAGTTGACCAGTTAACTCCTTAAGTCGCTGTTACTAACAGAGACTTATGGGTTTTATATTTTTCCAGTTTCCTTTTCCTCATTTCAGTTCACGCATTTTCTTTTAGTTTTGCTAGCCTTACGAGTTCTTCTTCTTCATTCCACCGTTAAAATCAACTTCAATTCTTCAACTAAACTCATCAAATTCCAAGTTTGTACCACTAATTAGTTCTATCATCTTCCTACATTGCCCTAAGGTACGGTTTTTTTTGTTTTTTCCATTTTCGAAAAATTAGGGTTTACAAAATTTTAATCAACTTTCACATAAATGTAGGGTCATAAACTTTCAATTTACTACTTCTTGTTGATCTACAGCTTATTGAGGTACGTTTTTATTATAAATTTTTTTATTTGTTGTTGATTTGAAAATGTATGTCATATATAGTGATCTTCATAATGAGATTCATTATCCATGAATTTGTTGTTGATTTTAAAATGTATGTCATGTATAGTGGTAATATATTTATGAACGTAATGGTGATGTTGATTTTGTATGAATTGTTGTAGTAATGGATTCATTTCGTGTGACTATTGTATGCTTTTGGAATGGTTCAATTCGATCAACTAGTAACAATGTTAAGTATGGATTCATTGACACTACAAGAAGTACTGTTAATTTAAGTTTTAAGTACAATCTTAGTGGAGATTTGTTAGCTTTTCCGGTTGAGGATGAGGAGGCTATAGATGCAATGTGGGAGTATTCAAGGTCTACCCCTAGTTATTATTGAATTGCAGCAGAGATGGATCCAACAGCTCCAGGACCTCTCGACCCTAGTGTCCTTACGATGCAGGCGAATCAATAGGAGCAGTGTGCTATGGGATGTACAGGTTATTGAACTTACTCCTTTTGAATATATTACTTCATAACACTTTAACTTGAAGCTAACATAATATTTGGATTTAGGTGTCCGACACGGATACCATATACACCAGGCATCCCGATTCAGCTCCGTGGGCGATTGACGCACGAATCGTCCCGTACGTTCAGCTTGCGAGGTTGCATGACTTCCACCTGATCGCGTACGGGAGAGTCGATCGGGCGCTAGTCACGGCTTTAGTCGAGCGGTGGCGCCAGGAGACTCATACCTTCCACCTACCTACAAGTGAGGCTACCGTCACGTTACTTGATGTAGCTGTGCTTACACGGCTTCCCATCGAGGGACATGTCGTGTGCATCGATGGACGCCAATTCGAAAGCTTGGAATTCGACAGCCCTAGCGTATCTGTACAGGAGACTTTGTGAAGCTTCACGGAAGAACGTGAAGGAGATCGCTGGGCCCCTGATTATTCTGTACATTTCATTAATACTTAAGTCTTACTGCAGGCACAAGGCATTGCGTCAGTCATCAGCTCCTCCCAAGAGGAGCCCGTACGGGAGATTGCCCAAGCCATGCTCCCAGGCACGCAGTTTCAACACTTCATTCCGGAAGTGACTGCGCCCCACACCACTACATACGATTACGAGTCATCTCCTCATCACCTCGACGTTCATCTTAAGGAGATTGACTTAACGTTCCCGGACTACGGTGCCGGGTCCTCACAGGGTGCCACATCATCACAGTATCAATCACCTCCCCTACCCGAGCGTCATGCGACGGCCTCTTACTATCGTAGGAGGCGTCGTAAACCGTCACAGTTAGACAGGGTACAGGAGGAGGATTAGCATTAGAATATTGTTTGTATATATTGAATATTTGTACATACTTAATATTTGTAACATTTGGTCTTTTGTGTATAAATTTTAATATATATGTAGATGTATATATTTTTTATCGTATATATTTCATTCATGTTCAACGAATACATATCAAATTACATAGTTCATTCGTTAACTTAAACCACCGATGCTAACTAAGATTGCTTCTTAAACTTTCTCATAATCCTTTCAGTCTCTTCTTTCCTATGTGTCATATCATCTATTTGTCTCTTGAGATTAGATTCCTCATCTTTAAGCTCTTGTTTTTCTTTTTCAAGCCGTATTATTAGGTGTCTCTGCCATTTGGTACCCTCCGGATTAATCCATCTGAAGTATGTGCATCCTAATCCTTCAACCAAGTAGAAAGGACAAGCAACAAAATCACGCCCAGGATCGAAGTCGCTCCAATCGGTATTAATCTCAACTTCATAACCACAATCACAAAGCTCTTCAATACAATGCTCCTTTGACATCTACATAATAAATATAATATAGTAACGTAAGTGAACTTTCAAAAAAAGTATTAACATTTATAAATTGAGAGTAAAACTAACATAATACCTTATGTTACCTTTAAAAATTGATTGAAAAGAAAAAGAATGATGTAGAATGGATATAATGAAGTATGGGAAATGATGGAGCTATTTATAGAGCATCATTAAACCGGCTATTTTCAAGTTCCTAACGGCTATTTTTCTAATTAACAACGGCTACTTTAGTTCATAAAAAAAAATTAAGGCCAAAATCGCTGTTACTAACAGTGACTTTGGCCTTTTAATTTTTTTTTTTCCTCTTTCGCTGTTAGTAACAGCGATTTTACTCGATGCTAGGCTTAGATGTACGAAAGCTTATTTTGGAAAAGAAGTTTTCACGAAGCTTATTTTGGGAATTAAGTTGTTAGATAATCTTATTTTTTTCAAATTTTCAGCTTATCCAACTATGGTTTTAATTGAGTAGGTGGCATGAAATATGCCAAATCCCACTAAGAGATGTTATGTTAGATATTTAGATGCATACTTTTTCCCACCAAAATTATGAAAGTCATAATATAAAAGCAAAACACTTTTTCCATCAACCTTGGCCGAACCACTTAATGTCGTTAAACTGTTCGAAATGTGAAGCATCATCAACTAACAAATAGCCCAAATAAGACACATTTATTAAAGAGCTGTCAAGTTATTTAATTATTTTAAAAAGCATTCAATAAATTTTGAACCCAAACCTCACGTTTAAAAGAAAGCACTTCAACCAATTAAGCTATATTTCTTTTTTTTTTTAATATTAAAAGGTTAATTTATTATTTGGGGCCCTAAGTGATCGGACGCTCAGAATTTGTCTAGAACCGCCCATATTAATTGGACAACACTTGAATACCAGCGCCGACCATCTAGCTCAGTTTGGATTTCAAAAGTGTTTTCAAATCTTCAACTACTAAAACCAAAACAAAAATGATTGAAATGCACTGTTCTCTCATACTTATACTACAGTGGTATCAGAAATCAAGTATAAATACTAAATATTAGTAGGAAGAATTATTAAGATAAAATATATTCCATTATTTAACCTGATTATAGTATTTTACTAGAAACCTATTTCAATATGTATGTTAACTGAATTTTTTACTACTAATTATAATCAGGTTCTATGAAGACTTATAGATCTAAGTATTGATCAGATAGAATTATAACAAATAATATAAGAAGCTTATTGGCATTATGGTTTTACTTTATTGCTTTTTTGTTTATAAGTTTCAATTGGAGAATTAAAACACATTTTAATCTTCATTATGTTACTTGAAATATAAGTAAGACGAATGCAGAGACAGTGATCTTATTATCTCTTCTGGAATAAAAATTAAGACATGAAAAAAATTCATTTTGCTTATGTCATTTGAAACAAAGTAATCCTTATGAAGATAAATGAAGTTGATGTATATGTATTATATGATGCACTATCTCTTTAAATCATTCATGACATTGAATTATCTTTTTACTTACTTTAACCATAGCATATAATGATACATGCAATCTAAACAACCGCCATCTAAACCGCATTCTACACCATAATATATATGATATATGCATTCTACATACAACATTCCAAGGAATCGTTTGGATCCGTCTGAAACTGGAATCGGAACTCAACGGTCCGAATTAAGTTTTAGTTTTTAAGAATCGAACCCGGATGAAACCAGAACTGAAACCCAATTGTCCGAATCAAGTTTCAGCTTTTAGGAAATCGAAATCGAATGGAATCGGAACTGAAACCGGAAACAGCCCAACCCAAACCGTGGTCATCACTAAATGTGAGCAACCAGAATTAATTATCCAAATAATAAAATACTTTCCCTGTTCTGAAATACTCGCTACATTTCTATTATTGACACTACTCATTGTTCAAGCTTATTTTATATATTGCGAGTTTTGGCGACTAATGGGTAAGAAAAAATATAGTCTTGTGAGATCTTGTTTGAATCGTGTAATCGCACTTTCATAATATTAACTTTTTATAATTTTACATGTGTATAGTTCAATATGAAAATTATCAAAATAAAGCATTAGATTACGTAAAAAGTCAAATATATCAAGTTTAATAAAACAAAGGAAGTAAGACACACTATCATGTTTGACAATTGATATATGACGTTGATTAGAGGTGGTATAGAAAGAGAGCATAAGTGGAGTTTAATAAAGTTATGGAATATGATGAATGTCACAAATTAAATCTTTATATTATACTTCTTCCTCCCTTTCAAAATACCAGTAATGCTTGACTTTTTAGACAGCCTAATATATTAATTCAATATTTAATATCTCTAATTATGTATATTAAAAATTATAAAATTTGACATTAATAATCATTGCATTGAGACGAATTAAACAAAATTCCATTGGACTATATTTTAGCTTATAGATTAGAAACTAATAACAAATTAAAAGTGATGAATAAATAATATAATATTTTCAATGTTATAAGTAATTATTATTCAATCTTTTGAATATTTGTTAGGCGTATATTCAAATAACAAGTGTCATTTGATTAAATTAGTATTCTTCATTTTTGGGTATTTAACAACTTTTAACTTTGGAAAACTTCATCATAAGTATTGGGTACATGGGTGTTGCTAAACTTCGCCACCCCTTTTCATTTTATCGCCACCCCCCTTCCTCAAAATTACGTATTTGCCTCTGGAGTTTAAAAAGTTACAAAATTGCCACTGGACTTAAAACTTAATTAATAAATGTAAATCATACTTAATAACACTATTAAGAATTTAATGCGGAAGATTTGTTTATATATTGAATTCTGAGATGCGTATGAAGTACGAATTCAAACACGGTACTATCTCTCTAAAAACTGGTACTATCTCTCTAAAAAGTGTTAAAGAAGATGTAACCCGTAATTGGTTAAATATGGCTAACAATAGCGACTATGAGTCGGATGCGGTACGTAAAGTTTTCGTTGGAAATTTTTTTTTTAAAAAAAAAAAAGTCGCACAAAAGTAGGCGATTGAACCATGGTTCAAGTGCACAAAACTGGACGATTGGACCATGGTTCAGTCGCACAAAACTGGGCGACTGATCCTAGGTCCAGTCGCCCAATTTTGTGCGACTGAACCATGGTTCAGTCGCCCCATTTTGTGCGACTGTTAAATTTTTTTTTTTTAAAATTTTAATTTACGTATTCATGTTTTTTTTTAATTATTATTATTATTATTATTATTATTATTATTATTATTATTGTTGTTGTTTTAGTTTTTGTTAATTTTTTATTATTGTTAGTACTATTATTATTATTGTTATTATTATTATTATTATTATTATTATTATTATTATTATTATTATTATTGTCATTATTATTATTTTTATTGTTGATAATTTTATTTTAAAATTTTTTTAATTTTTTTATTTACGTAATGTTTTTATTATTATTAAAATTGTTATTGTTCTTGTCATTATTAATTTGACTTTTTGTTATTTATTTATTTATTTATTTATTTATTTATTTATTAATTATTATTATTATTATTATTATTATTATTATTATTGTTGTTGTTGTTGTTGTTGTTGTTGTTGTTGTTGTTGTTGTTGTTGTTGTTGTTGTCATTATTATTATTATTATTGTAGTCATTAATGTACTTAATTTATATTATTTATATTTCAAATTTGCAAGAGTTTGAAAACTTTGGAGACAACATAGACTACTCCGGTAGCTTTGTCACGGATAGGGAATTTATCTCCGTAGATGAGTTACATAGTTGGGCCGATGCGATAAAAATAACAATCGGTTTTCAATTTACACGTGCTTCTTATAAAAAGAAAGAAGGACGTTCTAGAGTTAGTGTCTATTTATATGGTAATATTAGGGGTGATGTACATAATCTAGATAATACTGCCCGACCTGGTTCTAAAAGTAGAAGTTGCGGGTGTAAATTTATGATTGTAGGAAGTAGTCGTAAACCACCAGAAAGACCTTAGACGGTAAGGGTGTGTCCTGGTGAAAAAGGAAAACATAACCACCCGTTCTTAGTGTACAGAGATGGTTATGTAAGGGCGAATAGGATCAATGTAGATATTCGGGAGCACATACGACAGCTTAGTGCAACCGGAATGCAACCGGCCTTTATTATGAATTCTATTAGAGATAATGTTCCTGGTTTTTATGCTAGTATGAATCAGATATATAATATTAGGCAATCAATAAGGAGAGAAGAGATGGAGGGTAGGACTCCCCTTCAACACTGTCTTCATATGGCCACATAACTTAATTATGTGGTCTGGACAGACTTGGATAACGAAGGGCAATTGAGCAGACTATTAAATGCAAATCCTACCTCTATCCCGCAATGGTCTTGCAACCAGCCCTAGATGCCATTCCGAGCTGCCTGTACAAGAACGCCAAGGTCATCGCACCCCAGGCCACGTCCTGCTGATCGTCGTTCACGGCAAGTATCGGGTGAGGTCGCATGCCAATTCTGGTCTTATCCGCCAGCAAGGTAGAGCCGATGACAGCCATGTAGTACGCTGTCGTCTGGGTATCCATGGCCTGCGACCTATGACACAGCCGCATCAGTTCAGCAACACTTATGCAGCCGCTGGTGAATGCACCTTTACGCCGAAGCTCAGACATAGGCTCCCCGAACAGATTCGTAATACCAACCTGCCACTCCGCCTCCGAAGGCTCAGCCGGCAGAGAACCTTCAATAGAAATGCCCAATATGCGTTGCACGTCGTGCAACATAATTGTCATCTCTCCCCAGGGCATGTGGAAGGTGTTCGTATCCGGCTGCCACCTCTCCACGAACGCCGATATCAAAGCACAGTCGATGTGCTGGTGCATAATGTTCGGTAGTCGGCAGAGGGAAGTGGCAGGTAGAACATCGTTTAGCGCATCGGACATATCCCTCAGTCCGATGATGGACTCCACCGGTCTCTTCCTAATACGGCAATCCAGAATCGGAGGCGTACGCTCGGAGCCGTCATAAATAAGTTTAGCTATGTGCCCGCCATAGCATAGCTAGGGATCAGTCGCGTATCTGTCGGCCCCCGGGCTGGGGTGATGTCACTAAGCAGTCCGTGTTAGTGGACTGTGAGGGCCTGCTCTCCCGTGGCGGCTCATTATCGACAAAACTACGTCCTGCGCGCTCAGATGCGGCAGAAGAACTCGGGCCGCCACGGGCGAATCTGCTGTCGGGGCCGCGAACAACAGTCCAGTCCATTGGGCGAGACTCAGGAGCTTGGAACTGAACATCATCAGCATCATTATCATCATCACTATAAACCCCCCAACTACTCTGGAGGCTGTCAGCCTGGTCATCAAAATGAGTACGCACTTGGTTCAGCATACTCGACCTTTGGGCCTCACTGTGTCTGGAAGCCTCTTCATGCCTAGCCCTCCTAGCAGAACCCGTTACTCCCCTCTCATGCGGGTCCCCTCTGAGTAAGGTAGGCCTAGAACTATTACCTCTCAACAATTGTCTAAAAAACTTTTTCCTTTTCCTTGATTACCAGCCATTTTCTACAATTTTTTATAGTTTCATTAAATATTAAAAATAATAATATTTCTAAACAAAATAATAATCAAAAATTAAAACTGGAAAAAAAAACAAAAAAAACCAAATAATAAATTAATAATTCAAACATAAATAATAATTTAACAACAAAAAATTTAACAATCAAAATAAAAAAATAAAATTAAAAAATAATAATCACCTTTTTTTAAAAAAAAAATTATTAACTATCACAATAACAATAATAACATACTTCAAAATTTATAATAATTATTCCTAAATATACGGAAAAAAAAATTTAAGATGAGTCGCCCAGATCTGGGCGGCTGGACCCCGGTTCAGTCGCCAAAAATTAGGCGACTCATCTTAAATTATTTTTTTTTAAATTTTTCAATATCATAAATTAAAAACAATATATAAAACTTACTAAAAAAATAAATAGACATTACAACATACAAATTTACATTAATAATTTATAAAACAAAACATAAACATATATTTAATAATAAAACAAATAACAATCACAATAATAATAATAAAATTAATAATAGGAATCGCCCTGGGCGACTGAACCGGGGTCCAGTCGTCCAGATCTGGGCAACTCATAGTTTTTTTTTTTTTTTAATTTTTGCAACTAAATAAATTAAAAATAACTTAACTCGATTAATAATTTGCGGATTGAACTTATTTTTGCTCCGAAATTTAGCTTTTGTAAGTTGGTTTTTAGTTGTAGTGAGAATAATTTTAGTGGAAGTGTGGTATATATAGAAAATTTTAGGTTCAATGGCAAAATCGTAATTTTTTCAAATTCCAAAGGCAAAATGGTAATTTACTCAGGAGGTGGCGATAAAATGAAAAGGATAGCGATATATAAGAATTTGGTACATTTTCTTATTTAAAAAGCTACTTCAAGCCCTTTTTTTGAATTTTTGTCATCAAACTTACATTTTCTTAAAACTAGTGCAGAACCAAAACTCTACCAATCCCAAGAATCCAAAATCATGGCGAGGCCTCTGATACAAGAATTTGTGAATCTACATTTAAGTTAGAATCCAAACCCAAATCCTAATCCTAAACCAAATATGTCCAAATTGTCGCAAACCGAGAGTAAAACTAAAATATTGTTAAATTGTCAAAGCAACAATAAGAAAAATTTATCCAAACCTAGAATCAGAGAGATCAGGGAAGCAAAGAATAAAAAGCATACGAGACCAAAACATGAACTAAATATAAGGCATGGGTTTTTTAATGTCTTAGTAGAAGGAAAGACAACTACAACAAAAATACGGGTCAAACAATCCAAACCCAAAAATAACAGTGCGAGGTGTCCATTTGCCAAAAAAATTTGATCATCTAAAATAAAAACTAAAAAAGCTGCATAATTAAAAGGAGAAGCTTAGTCGACTTCCTCAATCTTAGGGCCAGCGCCGCTTCCACCGGCTGCAGGACCATCATCATCCATGGAACCAGCACCCATGTCACCACCTGCACCCTGGTACATCTTAGCAATGATCGGGTTGCAAATACTCTCAAGCTCCTTCATTTTGTCTTCAAACTCGTCAGCCTCAGCTAGCTGGTTACCATCAAGCCACTGGATTGTGGAGTCGATGGCATCCTCAATCTTTTTCTTGTCGTCTTCAGCAAGCTTGGCTCCAATCTTTTCATCCTTAACTGTGTTCCTCATGTTGTATGCGTAGTTCTCCAAAGCATTCTTGGCCTCCACCTTTTTCTTGTGATCCTCGTCCTCTGCCTTGTACTTCTCGGCCTCCTGCACCATCTTTTCAATCTCCTCCTTGGATAGCCTACCCTTGTCGTTGGTGATGGTGATCTTGTTCTTCTGTCCGGTGGTCTTGTCCTCAGCCGAGACATTCAAGATACCATTGGCGTCAATGTCGAAACAAACATTGATCTGAGGAACTCCCCTAGGAGCTGGGGGAATGCCAGAAAGCTCAAATTTACCCAATAAGTTGTTGTCCCTTGTTCTGGTTCTCTCTCCTTCATAGACCTGAATCAACACACCAGGCTGGTTGTCGGAGTATGTTGAGAACACTTGCTCCTTCTTGGTGGGGATTGTAGTGTTTCTTGGGATAAGGACGGTCATAACACCACCAGCAGTCTCGAGACCAAGAGAGAGAGGAGTGACATCGAGAAGCAAGAGGTCTTGAACCTTCTCGTTCCCTTCACCACTCAAGATAGCAGCTTGGACAGCTGCACCGTAAGCAACAGCCTCATCGGGATTGATACTCTTGCAAAGCTCTTTACCGTTGAAGAAATCTTGCAACAGCTGTTGAACCTTGGGAATTCTAGTGGATCCACCTACTAGCACAACATCGTGGACAGAGCTCTTGTCCATCTTAGCATCTCTCAAACATTTCTCAACAGGCTCCATACACTTCCTGAACAAATCCATGTTTAATTCCTCAAAACGAGCACGGGTGATGGGAGAGTAGAAATCAATACCCTCAAAGAGAGAATCGATTTCAATGGTGGTTTGGGCAGTGGATGAAAGAGTCCTCTTTGCCCTCTCACAAGCAGTCCTCAACCTTCTAAGAGCTCTTGGGTTACCACTGATATCCTTCTTGTGCTTCCTCTTGAATTCCTGAACAAAGTGGTTAACCATTCTGTTATCAAAGTCCTCACCACCAAGATGGGTGTCTCCAGCGGTGGCCTTTACTTCAAAGATACCTTCCTCAATAGTAAGGAGAGATACATCAAAAGTACCACCACCAAGATCAAAAATAAGAACATTCTTTTCACCAACACTACTGGCCTTCTTGTCCAGACCATATGCAATAGCAGCAGCAGTTGGCTCATTAATGATACGCATAACATTCAGTCCAGAAATGACACCAGCATCCTTGGTAGCCTGACGCTGAGAGTCATTGAAGTATGCAGGAACGGTAACGACAGCATTCTTCACAGTTGAACCAAGGTAAGCCTCAGCAATCTCCTTCATCTTGGTAAGAACCATGGAGGAGATTTCCTCAGCAGCAAACTCCTTTTCCTCACCCTTGTAGTTCACAACAATCATGGGCTTTTCACCAGGGCCAGAAACAACCTTGAATGGCCAGTGTTTGATGTCAGATTGAACTGAAGCATCGTTAAATCTCCTTCCAATCAACCTCTTGGCATCTGCAATCCATCACACAAACATTCCCAAATTAGAATTTAGAATTACAAAAGTAAACAACACACAATGGTTCCATAAAAAAGGAACGACTTTTCCCAAATTTTATAGAAAGACTAAAAATTAAAATAGGTATATACTCCTACATTCTATTGGTGCTCGTGCATCCCAAGTGCTTCATATATAGACAGTACATGCCACATGATGCATCCTCTTTCAGACAGAGAAAAAAAAAGCATTCAAGAGTTTCAATGCTCCATGATACAACAAAGTCATATGAGCTTTCTGTGACAATATACTCCAAAAAATTATATAATATAATAATTATAAATATTAAAAAACCAATTACGAGTATATAAACATAATGCAACAGTTCTATTGTTCATCAACTCAAGGTAGATGACAAAATCAAAACACACGGGTATTATGCTTAAAGGATATAAGTTAAACAAGCTTAAATTTTTAGCTTTATATTTAGGAATGTCCATACATGTTATTTTATGCGATAAAAGGCACAAACCAATCAACAACAATCTCTCTAATAATAGGCAAAACCATAAAGCATCAAATCAGAAAGCCAAGTGTTTTTAGTTCAATTTCAAGTACCACATAAATAAGTGACTGATATTACTTGAAAAAAATTCAATGGATAAGGAGATTTAAAAGAACAACAAAATAGAAATCTATAAATTCATGTCATTCTATAAAATAGAGATCTATATATGAAGCCAACAATCAGAAAAAAAACAATAATGAATTCGTAATATGAAAAAAACATACTTCATCTGCTAAAATCAAACAAATACTAACATTCTACAAAAACGAAAACAGATCTAAAACAATAAATCAAAAAATAGAAATTTAGATAAGCGTACCAAAGACAGTGTTAATGGGGTTCATGGCGACCTGATTCTTGGCAGCATCACCAATCAAACGTTCACTATCAGTGAAAGCAACATAAGAAGGGGTAGTTCTGTTACCCTGATCATTTGCAATGATTTCAACACGATCATGTTGCCATACTCCAACACATGAGTATGTGGTACCAAGATCGATACCGATAGCCGGACCTTCACCTTTACCGGCCATTAGAACAATCTGAAACCTACGCTACAATCAAACCCTAGAAAAAAAAAATCGGAAAGAGAGAAAAGAGAGAAGTAGAGTTTGAATGTAGCGGCGAAGAGAGAGAAATTGAAGAATTAGGGTTTACATTATTTATAGGGAGAGGCTTGCGTCATGTGGGAAAACGGCCGGGGAGTGATGTTGAATGTTTTTTCTCTAGAATGTTCTAGCGGATTTTGAGCCGTTGGATATCGGTCAACTTTGGGCTTCTAATGGCCCAATTGAACTACTTAGCAAAAATGCATTTTTAGGTTGTGTAGTGGAAGACGGTATTTCACAAGAGTAGCTCAATGTAAAGATATTTATTTTTGATAATTTGAAAAACTTATTATAATATAAAATGAATTTTATTAAATTTGTACGCTAAAAGGTAGTAATTGATCTATTAAATATTCACATAAGTTTTAGTAGCTATTTTAATACGTAAAAACACGTATTTTATTATTTAAAGTACCTACTTTAAATAGTTAAAACACCAACTGAAAAACTCCTAAATGCTTACTTTAGATGGTAAAACACCAACTTTAGTACTTAAAACCACTTACTTTAGATGGTTATAACTTATAACACCTACTTTAGTAATTAAAAAACCTACTTTATATGTTCATAACTCCTACTTTAGTACTTACAAATACATATTTTAAATTATTATAACACCTATTTTAGTATTTAATACTCCCTCTATTTTTTTAAATTTGTCCAATTTGAGTTTTTCACACTTATTAAGAAAAATAGAATCTTTTATTGTAGTTGATATTATTTTGATTAGATAGTTGTATAAAGTAATAATTATATTGAAAGTATAAGAGAGAAAATTAAAATAAAACAAAATTTAAAGAACAAAACAATGATTGCATTTAATTGATGAGAGAGAACCTTACAAATACACTTGTAGTAACAAACCCACTAAATTTTCCAAATTAGGAAAGTTTTATGGGTTTTCTAAAAAAAGGAGGAAAATGGCAAAATCTAAAATGGAATACAACTTACTTATCCATGAACAAACAATTGCATTGGGCAATTTTTAAGCACATGGATTTATACATTAAGTCAATCTAATCAAAGATTACAAGTATAATCATCAAAAAAACCTTCCAAATTCTATTCTGGGAGTATATAAGTTGCTGAACTATAATCAGAATCATCATTAAACGTGCTGAAACCTTCCATATTGCTTAACTATAAGTTGTTGAACTATAATCAGAATCAACATCAAAAAAACATTCCATATTCTATGCTGAAACCCCAAAACAACAAAAATTCAACATAAATAGTAACCAAGTATAAGCAGGAACTGTGCTGAAAACAGTAACCAATCACCCACCAAGTATAAGCAGGAACTGTGCTGAAAACAGTAACCAATCACCCACCAAGTATAAGCAGGTACTGTACATTGCATCACAGCCTTATTCATGGCTTCAGGAAGTGAGGACGAAATTAAGGGGGCATGGTATTTTGGATCAAGCCAATATGATCCTCAATCAAGCTCATCAGAGCAAGAACCGGCAGAAATGGTTGAACAACAAGGAGAACAACGAAAACATCATAAGCCAAGGCTCAGTAGTGAGATGCGGCATTTAATATTTCAAGAGATGCTCTCAATGCGAACAACCGACTCATTACCTTATGGAACATTCCAAAAAATTGTAGAAAAATATGGTTATCATTATAGAACCATAAGAAATTTATGGAAAAGGGCAATATAATCAAAAGAAGCAAACAAATCATACATCTTTGATTCAAAATACCAAAACTGTGGAAGGAAGAGAGTTATGGTGCCTCCAAACGTTCTAGAGTCCAGACCGATGGGGGATCATACATGTATAAGAGATGTTGCAAGTTTTTTAGACTTGGCACCATCGACCGTTTGGAGGTTAATCAAAAGAGGTGAAATTAAGGTACATTCAAATCCTCTTCACCCGACTTTAATCGATACCAACAAATTGAGAAGGGTGGAGTGAATTTTGAGTCTCATCCAAGAAGATAGCATTCAAAGACATCCAATATACAAGGAAATGTTTGATTTTATTCACATTGATGAGAAATGGTTTTATCTGACCAAAAAAACTCAAAGAGTTTACCTTACACACAAAGAGAAGATCCCGTATAGGGCAGCAAAGTCATCTAAGTTTACACCGAAGGTCATGTTCCTAGGGGCAGTTGCTAGGCTAAGATGGCGTCCACATGGTCAATGCACGTTTGATGGGAAAATAAGAATTTTTCCCTTTATTAACAGGGTTGCAGACGTGAGGGACTCGAAGAATAGGCCAAGGGGGTCAATTGAAATTAAGCCAACAGAATCAGTCAGTCAAGAAGTTTATAGAAACATGCTCATCCAAAATCTCATTCCGACAATACTAAGAAAGTGGCCAAATGAAGTGCCTTCAATCATTTTCATTCAACAGGACAATGCAAGATTGCACATTACAAATGATAATCCAATATGGCAACAGCACAACAAGCAAGATGGGTTAACCTTCATTCTTACACAACATCCCCCTAATAGTTGAGATTGTAACATCTTGGACTTGGGATTCTTTAGAAGCATTCAATCATTGATGCATAAGAAAATGCCAAAGAATATGACAGAGTTGATTAGTGCAATTGAAGATGCATATTCTGAACTTCATCCAAAGACATTAACAAATGTTTGGATTTCATTGCAGCACAACTTAAATGAGATATTGAATGACTACGTCCAACCTCATTTTGGTAAAAAAGTTGAAGAAGATAATGGGAGGCTTAGAATTCAAGTTTGAATTCCGACACAGCTACTTAGGGAAGCTGTTGCTTTTGTGAATCAAAACAGAAATCAGCAAGCAACACAAACGTTTAACACAATCGAAATAGGGGAAAATCAATGCCTTAAGTAAATCACGTGAGACACGTGCTGGTCAACTAACGGTCAACTAACTGATTCCGTCATCACGTAGTCTTTTGCAAACGTTTAAGTCATTTAAGGTAGTTTTTTGCAAAATAAATTAGATTAGGTATTTTTTTGCAAAAGGTGCTATAGGATATTAGTAATTTTCTCAATTATTTATTTATTAAAAGGTGTTATATAGGTAATTTAATTTGAATAAAAATAGAATTTTATCAATAAATTATAATTATACCAATGACCTACTGCTTCATAGTATAAAATGAGTTTAGCCTGTATAGCTTATAGTTTTACGGATTCATAACATCATTTAAATAACAATAAATATCTCAAGTGTCAGAAAAAAAGAATTAAAGTAGTTATTAATTGGCATAACCAATTATAATCTGATGGGACAACATTATATTCATTTATAAATAAGTTATTACAATTACTAACTTAATTTGGGCCTTGTTGGAGAATTAAAAAGTATTTTGCAAACCAATTGTCGATTTTATTACTTACTAAACTGTCACGTATTTGAGAAAAGAGTATTTTACGAAATCTTTTGTCATAATGATTTATAAACGTATGAACTATGTTCTGATTGTTTTGAATGTAGTTTAAAACTCTATTAAGTTATACTTACTTTACTTAAGAAGGATTAAATGAAATATTTTAGTGATTTGTTTGGAAAACCGTATTGAATCTTGACTACGTTTTCAATAGAAGAATTTTCATACATGTTAGTGATCCCCCAATATAATACAAATATTTATGTGATGATTTGATTATGCTAAAGCATGTTTTAACCATGTGGGAAAGATTATGATTTGATTTTGCTATGTTGCAAATAAAGTATGTTTTACTATGTTGCAGATAAAATATGTTTATCATATGAAACAAAGTTGATATTTATGACTTTTCAAATGCTATTGGAATTCCAAGAAATATATTATACACAAAAATATTTTAGCCTAATTGGCGGATATATATGCCACAACACATGTTATGTGCATGATTAAACGACTCACCAATGCTGAGCACGTATTGTACACAATACCATTGTGTTACATTTGTCGGACATGTCGCGGACGGTAGACCGACTACCAACTGAGTCACAGGATGACTCACAAAGTACCCATGCAAACTCATAATTTGAGTTTGAATTTAATTTAGATCCATTGAGATTATGATGTAAAATGAGAACTTGGAATTGTTATGAAACAATTGAATTGAGTTTGAATGATGCTATGATTTATCAAATGAAAAAGCATTTTTTAAATTAAATTTACTCAAACCAAAATGTTTTAATGAATTGTTTGACGGACACTAGTGTGTTATACTCAGCCTTTTTGCTGATACTATACTTTGTATTTTTTTCAATGCTTTTGTTTTTAGAGTGGACCCCCATGGCACCTCGATGGAGAATTGATATACAAGCGGAGGATGAACTTAAGTTGGAGTTTGATTCCCTTTTGTTTAGATCTCTTTATTGTATTTAAGAGACTACTAGTACAATTGTTTAGATTTGGACTATTTTAAAGATATAATTCAAACTTTAAACTTATTTCGATTTGGTTGTAATTTTCTTTTATTTTGGACAGCTAAGACTTTCGTTATGTTGCTTTGGTTTTGGTTCAAGTATTTTACTTGGATAATTGTTTAACCTTTAAGTAATCCCCTTAATTTTTTAGGCAAAAGTGAACTTCTGCTTGATTAATACTAAATTTTAATTTGTCTTTACCTTCATAATTGGGGGCGGTTGCAAATTGACTACCATGACACCACCACAATAAGCGAAATTGAATATTCCCATTTTCTTTAATTTCTCTAATTTGTTTTTATGAGCATGGCTTTTTTTGCTTACCGACACAGCCTTATCTTTGACAATTTCTCAGACTCTTTGCTTTTTTCTTGATTTTCTTCATGATCATTTTCCTTGTTTTTTTTAAGCATATTCTAACTTCCAACTTTGATTTGATTGAAAAGGACCTCTTTAATTTGTTTAGACCTTAATTGAGTAATTATTGGCTATGATTAGTTTTGCCAAATTTGATGCAGCAAATTGAGTTGTGGCTGTGTGAAAATGATATTTACATGATTCGATCCAACATTTTCGAGGGGCAGGTTCTTTTGGGCCTGTTTGAAGGTCTGTCCCTAGTCCAACATTTGATTTATGTGGTCATTATAACAAATATTACTTACTTTGAAATTTCCTTGCACATGTTCTGTCCTTTTCATGCTTAGTTGAGGCTTTGAAACAAAAGAATACAAAAATCTTATGACTCTTGAATTCTATAAGTAAGGAGGATGTTAAATAGTGTCCTTATGACTCCTGAGGCTATTACAACCCTAATTTTGGGTTTTGCATATGTTTGAAAGTTATCGCCAACTTATTAGTTGATTGTTTGCAGCATTAGTGACCAGTGCAGGAATTCTTCGTCTGTTGTTTCCTTCTTTCTCCTTGTTTGTCTTGTTTTCTTTGATGGTCAATGAATATTTTAGGGTTTTAAGACGGTCAATGGTTGTGTATGTATAGTTGGTTTTGCTACAGTCATTCTGTTTAACGTGATCTTGTGCAGGGAATTTATACATTTCATCTTTCTTATCATTAACTACTATAAGGCCACTAATTGGCTCCTTGAGATTTGAGGGGTGAAATGTACGCAACCTATAAGTACCCACTAAATTCCGACCCAAGAAATAATTAACAAAAATGCCATCCTGAAAGAAATGGGTTGTTACTAAAATAAAATTTCATTTTCAAATGCTTCTGAATTCATTTAAACACCTATAAATGGAGAAAATAATACTAAAATTAAGCAGCGAAAATAATAGTTACACTTCCTTTTAACATTTTTCCTAAAATAATACCAACTATTGATTAATACTGAATAATATTATCTTTGAAGATAAAATAGTATTCTTTGATCAAGTGTAATTACTATATATAAATGGGACGACTTATGGAGATAAAATACATTCGATTAATATAGGTGGTCATAATGTTTTGCTAGAAACCAACTATGATCTATATCTAATATGATTAGTTTACTTCTATTATAATCGGGACCTGTGAGGTCACACTTAAAAGTCGCACCAAGAACATAATATGCTCATTGGATACTTAAGTATGAAGCGTTATACATAAATTGATTACAGGTTTAATTTTGAATTAAAACATGTACTTAATCATCATAAGTATTACTTGAATATGAAGAGTTACTAGTGGTTAATTGTGTGTTTTAATCACTAATTAAACAAACATTATTTATCAACATTAAGACACCTAAAGGTTACATGTACTGGTATATGAAGAGGTGATACATGGTGTATAAATAGATACATTTTTTTCATCTTTTACATAAGCATTATCATTTCTAGTATTCTCTACACACTCATATTCATCACCTAAAAAGTAATGAGAAAATGGGTTTTTCTTGTTCCGCACTAGTATGCGTGGTGATCCGTTCGATGCTTGTGGACCAAAATTAGAGGATCGACGTTTGACTTTCCATTATCTCTATATTGGTATATTTCATACTCAATTATACAACGTGGAATTCACGCATCAAAGGTATGATATTCTTCTATATTTGATAATTCATATTATGATATGCATGCTATTCTATTTAGATGTTTGAAAATAGTTTCTTGCGATTCCACCTTACGCATCTATATTCCTACAGCAAGAACCCACCACTCAAAAAACCACTGCCTAAGACCTAGAAACCTATGACCTCTGGTACTCAGCCCTAATTTCCCTTTGTTTAATTATGAATTTCAGACTTCTTTGGTCCATCGAGCTCAGCTCACTCCTAATATCCTCTTTTAACCCATTTATGAAAGCCGCCTTTGAAATTTATAAAGGTACCCTTCACAGAGAAGTTAGTTGGTCGATGAATTCTTTAAAATAATCGGCCACTCATCCCTTCTACATCACTTCTAGGCTTCTAGCCATTGCTCCACCAATCCCCCTTGATTGTGTGAGGATGGAAATGCCTCAACAGTAAGTGTTTTCGTTCTCCCAAACTGGTAATATCTCCTTGTTGTTCTTTCTATTGATACCAAAATTAGGCATCTCCCTCCATGCTTACCACGACGGCCTCCATTTTTTCCTCCTCTATCAGGTTATAGAAGGTAAAGAACCGCTATCAAGATTCACACTGGAAAATATGGGTAGGTCAATTCTTTTAAGCCTCCTCCTCCTTCTCGATTTCCTACTCCGTTTTCTTCCCTTCATCCTTCCCTCATTTCATGGATTTCAACAAACCCCGCATTCTTCCATCCATACATGTTATTCATCAGTGAGGTTCCTCTATTTCTTAGCCATAGGGGTGGGTTTCCCAAAATGTTGGCCCTAGTTTGTGGTCTCCAATTTCCTGTAATCAAACGATTTATAGTATCTTACAATTTTGTTTGAGTTTCCAACATTAGGCAATGGATTTCTCAAGTTCATTGTGTTTTGTTTCCAATATCGCCTGGTTTTGGGTTATTGTTTCCTCCGGCCAGTTGGGTTAACTCACTATGCATTAGAGTATTGAAACGCTGAGCCACTTCATCTAACTCATGCTCTAAGTGTTCTATGCACTGTTATTTGCTAGGATTACCCATACGCAATAATTAAACGACTGCTTTGATACCACTTGTGGTGAACAGCCACTGATACAACAAATAACAGAATAAGAGGTAGAGAAGAATTGAGAATGTAGAAGAAGAGAAAGAAGAACACATATAGGATGAAAAATGAAGAGTAAAGAAAATAATAGAGAGAATACCCTCAAGTTGGTTACAAAGATTCCTTTTCTAGAATACCCTCAAGTTGTCATCTCCCCTTAGTATTCATTGTCACCTTACCTTTTTTACCTCTTCTATGATAGACCAAAGTACCCTTAAGTTGATTAGCTTGTATGACATAATCCTTTAGTTATATAAATACATTTCATTAATTAATTCACTCTAACTTTAATTGATCAAAGCGTGATGTTGAACTATTTGCAGGGTATTTGATTATTAATATGAAATGGCGGTAATAAAAATAAGGGTTAATTTTGATTTTCCCAAAATGTTTGATGGCATTCTCATAGAATTGGAGCTTTCACCCTTTAACATGTATGTTTTTTATAAGTCTACCTAATAATATTTCCAAATGGTATTGAATGAGAATTAATTTTGTGAAGAAAAAAAATAACAGAGTAGGATCAGCATGATCGTAAATCTTATCATGCATTAAATTTTCATTGGCATTTCCACCATTTTGTACCTACAACTATATTGGCAACTAAGGTATTATATCATTAACCTATCATCCATTTAAAGAAGGTAGATTTATATTCATAATAGCTTCATTTATGAATTGAATTTGATTTGGGTTTTTCACGTGTTTGATAGTTATGTCTTTGCAACATCCATTTCTTGTATCTTGAAGTCAAATGTAACGTTTGTAGTCTTTGTCATGTGTTTTTTTCCTTACTTATATCCAAAATTGTCATGCATTAGAACTATTTAAGTGTGTCACGTTTACTTTCTACACATCTTAATTGACTTTTACTTCTTAAGTAACTTTATACCATATAATGTAAATAATAATTTTTATTTTTGTAACATATCTCTTCTCTTATAAGGTTTTGGCACTGTTGTTTTAAATGTAATAAATTACTGCTCATGTTTAAAACCGGTTGCACATACAATCCGATTCAGATATTTTATTTTTCACATTGTAAACACATAATCTGGTTCTAAATCGAATGAATCAGATATTCAAATATCTAGAATTTTAAGCTTTTTTATTGTCTATTTATATTTTTATATTCATGTTATAATACTCCCTCTGTTTCAGCAACATTGTCCTATTTGGTTTGGGCACGTTTGCCAAGGCAATTATTGAAACCTTAATAATTCTTGCACTGGGACGAATCAAACATGATTCTCCTGAACTGTGTTTTAACTTATAGATTAAAAATAAGATACAAATTAAGAGTGAACTGTGAATAGTGTTAAAAATCCAAATAATTTGTTTTTCTTTCACTTGGACCCTATTTAAGATTATTATAGTATTATGACCATTTTACAAAAGTTACTATAAATTAAAATTATATAGTAATTAAAAATATTCAATCGTACTAGTTTATGGCCAAGAAAAGTTCAAATAGTGAAATGTTATAATTCAATAGAGATATTAGTGGATAATAAAAGTGGTTGATATGGGTAATGAAAAACTAAAAATTGCTTATCTTGATTTTAATGTAATACAGAGATAGAAATATTGACAATATAATCCAACATTACAACGAAGAGAATCGTGTGAAATAAAGAAAATATAGGGTTCATGTATAATTTAGGAGAAGACTTTAACAAATATCAGATCACCTTTAAAAAATAAAATTATATCAAAAGAAGGAAAATATTTTATTAAAATATCATTAAACATTGTATATCCAGATTTAAATACTTTTGGTCACGGTTCAAATCCAATCGATCTAAAATATCCAAAGTTAAAAATCGGATCATATATTCGATTTTTCAAATTGAATAGTAAAATCGAATAGGATTTTTATGCACACCCTTGTATGTTGCTATGTTCTAGAAAGCATGCTAGTTACTTTTTAATGACTTCGTTGCACATCAAGGGCTTTTGTCGGATCCTTCAGTTGAACACGGGATGGACACTTGTCAGATACTTGCTTTTGCTAAAATCATATAAACTATTCAAAACATGTCTATTTAGATGCTTGGACCATAGTGCAAATAACTTACGCGATTGCAACAACAAAACCATGTTGTAGAAGCGAGAGTGAAAGAGTTATCATAATGCCAAATATCAGCTTAAAGCATGAGATATCCCTCACAACGGCCAAAAATGCGGTATTTATACACCTTTACAATGCATAAATATTAGTTTAATTTTTAAAGAACCTTTATGTAGGAGTCAATGTGATGCAATGTAATGCGACCTTTTTTTTGCACTCTGTTACGTTCAACCATCCTTGACCCAAGTACATAAGCCTAAAGGAAAAAAGAATTATAATCCATTGATATAAAGACCACCTACTATCTAATTAAAAAATCTTGTCACCTTTTAGCTTTTTTCTATTTTCGTCTTGTGAAAATGTAACAGAAATAAATCTTTCTATTTTTCTTGCATGGGTTAATAATTTTCTTTGACATAATAAGGTAGATTACCTTAACCATTATGGCTCTTTCCTTTTGACAAATTAGAATCTGTTGTTTCACATGGTTCATTACTTTTAGGAAATATATTTTTGCACTCACATCTTTCTTGCTCCCAATCTTATCCTTATATGGTTTGTTCTTCCATAAAAACCCATTCAATTGCTTTGATGCTACATCAAAACACCATATTTCTTTTCCCTTTCCTCTATATTTTAGATCAAATTTCCTTCTGATTTTCAGCATGGGCTTAGAGTCTGTTAATGATATATGCATCTTGCTTGAGGCTACCGAGCTACCCTTCATAAGGAAAACATTGGACCTTTTGCTTAAGGCGAATTATAGAGGTTTGTATTAACCGAGAAACTTGTTTTTGCATCCACTT